>NC_073231.2:158530000-158533252 GCF_029281585.2 Gorilla gorilla gorilla | reverse complement strand
TAACCCTAACCCTAACCCTAACCTCAACCCTAACCCTAACCCCAACCCTAACCCTAACCCCAACCCTAACCCCAACCCCAACCCTAACCCTAACCCCAACCCTAACCCTAACCCTAACCCTAACCCTAACCCTAACCCTAACCCTAACCCTAACCCTAACCCTAACCCTAACCCTAACCCCAACCCTAACCCTAACCCTAACCCTAACCCTAACCCTAACCCTAACCCTAACCCTAACCCTAACCCTAACCCAAACCCTAACCCTAACCTAACCCTAACCCTAACCCTAACCCTAACCCTAACCCTAACCTCAACCTCCTAACCCTAACCCTAACCCTAACCCTAACCCTAACCCCAACCCTAACCCCAACCCTAACCCTAACCCCAACCCTAACCCTAACCCTAACCCTAACCCTAACCCTAACCCTAACCCTAACCCTAACCCTAACCCTAACCCTAACCCTAACCCTAACCCTAACCCTAACCCTAACCCTAACCCTAACCCTAACCCTAACCCTAACCCTAACCCTAACCCTAACCCTAACCCTAACCCTAACCCTAACCCTAACCCTAACCCTAACCCTAACCCTAACCCTAACCCTAACCCTAACCCTAACCCTAACCCTAACCCTAACCCTAACCCTAACCCTAACCCTAACCCTAACCCTAACCCTAACCCTAACCCTAACCCTAACCCTAACCCTAACCCTAACCCTAACCCTAACCCTAACCCTAACCCTAACCCTAACCCTAACCCTAACCCTAACCCTAACCCTAACCCTAACCCTAACCCTAACCCTAACCCTAACCCTAACCCTAACCCTAACCCTAACCCTAACCCTAACCCTAACCCTAACCCTAACCCTAACCCTAACCCTAACCCTAACCCTAACCCTAACCCTAACCCTAACCCTAACCCTAACCCTAACCCTAACCCTAACCCTAACCCTAACCCTAACCCTAACCCTAACCCTAACCCTAACCCTAACCCTAACCCTAACCCTAACCCTAACCCTAACCCTAACCCTAACCCTAACCCTAACCCTAACCCTAACCCTAACCCTAACCCTAACCCTAACCCTAACCCTAACCCTAACCCTAACCCTAACCCTAACCCTAACCCTAACCCTAACCCTAACCCTAACCCTAACCCTAACCCTAACCCTAACCCTAACCCTAACCCTAACCCTAACCCTAACCCTAACCCTAACCCTAACCCTAACCCTAACCCTAACCCTAACCCTAACCCTAACCCTAACCCTAACCCTAACCCTAACCCTAACCCTAACCCTAACCCTAACCCTAACCCTAACCCTAACCCTAACCCTAACCCTAACCCTAACCCTAACCCTAACCCTAACCCTAACCCTAACCCTAACCCTAACCCTAACCCTAACCCTAACCCTAACCCTAACCCTAACCCTAACCCTAACCCTAACCCTAACCCTAACCCTAACCCTAACCCTAACCCTAACCCTAACCCTAACCCTAACCCCTAACCCTAACCCTAACCCTAACCCTAACCCTAACCCTAACCCTAACCCTAACCCTAACCCTAACCCTAACCCTAACCCTAACCCTAACCCTAACCCTAACCCTAACCCTAACCCTAACCCTAACCCTAACCCTAACCCTAACCCTAACCCTAACCCTAACCCTAACCCTAACCCTAACCCTAACCCTAACCCTAACCCTAACCCTAACCCTAACCCTAACCCTAACCCTAACCCTAACCCTAACCCTAACCCTAACCCTAACCCTAACCCTAACCCTAACCCTAACCCTAACCCTAACCCTAACCCTAACCCTAACCCTAACCCTAACCCTAACCCTAACCCTAACCCTAACCCTAACCCTAACCCTAACCCTAACCCTAACCCTAACCCTAACCCTAACCCTAACCCTAACCCTAACCCTAACCCTAACCCTAACCCTAACCCTAACCCTAACCCTAACCCTAACCCTAACCCTAACCCTAACCCTAACCTAACCCTAACCCTAACCCTAACCCTAACCCTAACCCTAACCCTAACCCTAACCCTAACCCTAACCCTAACCCTAACCCTAACCCTAACCCTAACCCTAACCCTAACCCTAACCCTAACCCTAACCCTAACCCTAACCCTAACCCTAACCCTAACCCTAACCCTAACCCTAACCCTAACCCTAACCCTAACCCTAACCCTAACCCTAACCCTAACCCTAACCCCAACCCTAACCCTAACCCTAACCCTAACCCTAACCCTAACCCTAACCCTAACCCTAACCCTAACCCTAACCCTAACCCTAACCCTAACCCTAACCCTAACCCTAACCCTAACCCTAACCCTAACCCTAACCCTAACCCTAACCCTAACCCTAACCCTAACCCTAACCCTAACCCTAACCCTAACCCTAACCCTAACCCTAACCCTAACCCTAACCCTAACCCTAACCCTAACCCTAACCCTAACCCTAACCCTAACCCTAACCCTAACCCTAACCCTAACCCTAACCCTAACCCTAACCCTAACCCTAACCCTAACCCTAACCCTAACCCTAACCCTAACCCTAACCCTAACCCTAACCCTAACCCTAACCCTAACCCTAACCCTAACCCTAACCCTAACCCTAACCCTAACCCTAACCCTAACCCTAACCCTAACCCTAACCTAACCCTAACCCTAACCCTAACCCTAACCCTAACCCTAACCCTAACCCTAACCCTAACCCTAACCCTAACCCTAACCCTAACCCTAACCCTAACCCTAACCCTAACCCTAACCCTAACCCTAACCCTAACCCTAACCCTAACCCTAACCCTAACCCTAACCCTAACCCTAACCCTAACCCTAACCCTAACCCTAACCCTAACCCTAACCCTAACCCTAACCCTAACCCTAACCCTAACCCTAACCCTAACCCTAACCCTAACCCTAACCCTAACCCTAACCCTAACCCTAACCCTAACCCTAACCCTAACCCTAACCCTAACCCTAACCCTAACCCTAACCCTAACCCTAACCCTAACCCTAACCCTAACCCTAACCCTAACCCTAACCCTAACCCTAACCCTAACCCTAACCCTAACCCTAACCCTAACCCTAACCCTAACCCTAACCCTAACCCTAACCCTAACCCTAACCCTAACCCTAACCCTAACCCTAACCCTAACCCTAACCCTAACCCTAACCCTAACCCTAACCCTAACCCTAACCCTAACCCTAACCCTAACCCTAACCCTAACCCTAACCCTAACCCTAACCCTAACCC